>NC_141693.1:732917862-732920362 GCF_964263255.1 Lissotriton vulgaris | reverse complement strand
CACGCATGGAAGGACAGAATGGCGTTGTTGAAAATGATCGCTGAGCTCAAGGATGAATTAATAAAGGAAGATACTAATGAAAACTTCACAAAGAAAATGGAAGAAATAAATAAAAAAATGATCAAGCATGAGGATGAAATTGTGGCAAAAAAAGAAAGGAAATTTCTCAGAGACAAAATCGACTATCAGAGTGGTCGGATTTTTACCTTTAGCCACAAGTATGACAACATAAAAAGAAAAGGAGTGCAAGCCAACATTGATGCTTTAAGTGTGGCAACAGAAATATCGGAGGAGGAGGTAGTGGAAAGCGACGTATCAGAAGATGGCCAGGTCCTGGCAACTAAAAGTGTAACCAAGAGCACTAATAAGGCCTCAAATTTTTGGGAGGAATTCAAGGTAATGAATCAAACATCCCAACAACAGAATTGGCAAATAGACAGAGGACGGGGGCAAGGAAGAGGATACAGAGGAAAAGGCAGAGGAAGAGGAAATCGTGGAGGAAGTACTCCAAAGACCAACAGCCAATCAGAAGGGGCGGTTGGAACAAGTGGAAACACAACAACCCCAGTGGGAGTGGAAACACGGGGTCAGAAAAAAACAAGAGGAAAATGAATCGACGAAACGTGGTAAACTTATCCTCTCATATACTGTCTGATGTTGAAAATGATGTTCTACAATTTGGTCTTTCCTTTTGCCCTTCGGCTAATTTTAATTACTCCCAGGAACGTATAGACCTTTTTAAATTCACTAGAAAACTCAGGTTACAGAAATGGAACAAACTCAAGGTCAAGAATACGGCCTTGAATGTTTCAAATATAGAGCCAGCACGTGAGACCATTGACGAGGTTATTACCTTAATTGCCATGCAAGATTTGGAGCTTGGCACGCCAGCTAACACTCCACGTGATGCAATGTCTATGGGCTTTAAGACAGATCTGAATTATCCCAATTCATTTAAGCCCAAATCCACATTTAATCCCACACTACCAGCATGTGGCATTGATACTTTTGAAACTTTGGTCATCAATGATTTCAAGACTATGGCTAAGAAAAAACATTGGTTTAATGACAATTTAAGTAAACAGGAAAGACTAGCTGTTAAGTCACTAGAGGGTGACTCTTCTATTGTCATTCGGCAATCTGATAAAGGGGGTAATGTTGTTTTAATGAATGTGGCTGACTATATCAATGAGGGCATGAGACAACTGAATATGCTAGACTGTTATGAAGTTTCTTCCCTACAGGCAATTGAAAAGAGCAACAGTACCTACTATGAGATGTTGAACAACTGGCGTTCGAGTGGTATTATTGAATGGGATGAATACTCTTTCCTATTGAACCGTCATCCTAAAGTAGCAGTACTGTACCTACTGCCTAAGCTCCATAAAAACTCTAGCAATCCCCCGGGCAGGCCAATAGTTTCTTCGATTGGTTCTCTTTTAGAGAACACGTCGAGATATATTGATTTCTTTCTGAGACCCTTTGTTGAAACAGTTCCATCTTATCTTAAAGACAGCAGAGATCTCATAAAAAAATTGTCTGATTTCATCTGGCAGGACAGCTACATACTCATTTCTCTTGATGTATGTAGCCTATACACATCTATCAGGCATGATGATGGTATTAAGGCTTGCCAGAAATTCCTGAACTCTAGATCAATTTCGTATCTTAGTCATACGGAAATGATCATCGTGATGATAAGATTCTGTCTGGAAAACAATTTCTTTGTCTTTAATGAGAAACATTATAGACAAAGACAAGGTGCGGCGATGGGAACTTGTTTTGCTCCCAGCTTTGCTAATCTATTTATGGCGATCTGGGAGCAGCAAGTAGAGAGGACCCACCAGATGTATCGTGGCCATGTGAAACTGTGGCTACGGTACATCGACGATTTGTTCATTATCTGGGAGGGCTCACAACAGGAGGCTGTGGGCTTCATTGACGATTTGAATAACAATGACTTGAACATCAGACTAGAGGGTCAAATGAGTACTGAGATGATGGTGTTCCTAGATTTGCGTGTCAAGGTATGTGATGGTAAACTTACAACCAACCTTTACCGCAAAGAAACCGCGGGTAATACTTTATTACATGCGGAGAGTGGACACCCTAAAGCCTTAATAAAAAGCATTCCTTTCGGTGAGTTTCTCCGGGCTCGGAGAAACTGTAGCACTGATCAGGATTTTCGGACTGAAAGTGAATGCATGAAGGAACGCTTCATTGAAAGAGGCTACCAATCCTCAATCATAGAAGCAGCACTGACTAAGGCTAGTACTATCAGTCACTCCTCCTTACTGACTTCCAATGAGGCCTTGAGACCTAAAGATGACGCTGAGGTGATAAGATTCATATCTACTTACCATGTGAGATCTTGGAAAGTACAAAAGAGTCTCAAACGTCATTGGAATATCCTGAAAACTGAACCGACTTTAAGGAATGTTTTGGGTGACAACCCCAGCATGACTTACAGGAGGGCTCATTCCTTGAAAGACAAACCGAG